>NC_135867.1:19200641-19235641 GCF_031162955.1 Sander vitreus
GTGTGTGCGAGTAAGTAGCAGCCTCATTTTCTCACATGCAAATGAAGGCGTCGGTGCAAAGATAACGAGGCCCATATTTCCACCTCCTCAGTGGGGCCATTATTTATTGATGTTCTGCATATTTCCCCCTCCCTCCCACTCTCACGCTTTCTTCATCCTCTCCTTGTTGCTAGGGTCTTCTCACTGCCATCCTGTTACGATTTCGGTGTACTTTTAGTAATTATTAAAGCACAATGTGTTTGCAATCATGGAGGACGAAACAGTAAAACCCTCTGTGTCGTGTGACTGCGAAAATCATAATAGTGTATTGGTGAAATATGTCGGTGAAATTAATGGGAAAAGAATATCATTAGTATAAATTGCTAAATATAGCTTCTTGGATGCAAGTAGGTTTTGTATCAATATTTTCCAAAAGCATACAACATAACACACTTTCTTTTAGTCTCAATCTGGAGTTTGCTGGTTTGAAAGTCAGTTCGTTCCAATGTTGTGCCTTACATTAAGGATAATAACATGAACTTATTTAGCCTTTAAACCATCAGGACTCACAGAAAGTAGTTAAAAAATAATTTGGGGCCTGTTCATTGGCAATTCTATGTGCAGTTTGGAAACTTAGTTGGACTTCTCTACCCTCAACAGGAAACTAATTTAGCTCTTGGAAGTGAATCTGACCTACATGCTTTAGAGGGGCAAATTGCCACACTATCTAGAATAGCCTATTTTAGGAGACAACCTTTTTCCTCTCTTAGCAGGAATAATCTAATGACACTAACCTGTCTGGAATACAGCTTTTCCTGTATACAAAGCAAAACAAAAACTAAAGAAAAATACAAATTGACTGTATGATCGTGCAGCACTCACAGCTTTGCGTTAAAACACTGGTGTTCCTATGGGAGTTCCCAGTATGGACCCCATATCTAATCAGTTTGGAAAAGGCTAATGAGCTATCGAACTCACATCCCTGTTTCCCTTCTGGCAGAGCAGTACAATCTGATCCCTAGAGTCTGCATCTTACTCAACAGTGCTGACGGTCAAAGGCAGTGGTTCCTTGCCTTGAAGGGTTCTCCCAGTTAAATGAAGGTTAGCGTATTTTCACTGCTCATTATGATGACTTTAAGCTAGCACAAGGAAAAAATGTGCCAAAGCAGCGGAGGGTCAGAGGCTTCACTCCTCCACAGCAACAACAGTGTTAATCCTCAAAGAGATGCCCGCAGCACAACATGTTTATCCATTAAAGAGAAGTGGTCTAAAGTTAAAAGATAAGAAGGAAACTGACTCTTAAAAACTTATTCAAAAGGTTACCTTTAGGATTATGCTTCAAAATAAAGATGGGAAGGGAGTTTCCCTGTCCATTTCAGTAAGCTAAAATATCTACACATTACCTAAGGCTTTAATAAGAGACAATACACATCAAATAGGCTATTACTGTACATATAGACATATTTTGCAGCGATCACTGATATGAAGAGTGATTATAAAATAAAAGATAAAATGTAATTTTCCTCTACTGAAATTTGTTCCTAAAACAGCAATGTACAGTTGCTTTCAAATTTGAATCAAAAGTCTATTGAAGTGATTAAGTTTAACCCTGTAAACTGATTTCTTTTCACCAATAAACCATAAACCGTTGGAAGAGGAAACAAGTTTAGTAAAAAAAAAAAAAAATGCTTTGGAGATGTAAAAAAAAAAAAAAGAAAGATCTACGTATTTGATGAGCGCAGCAGTGACCTGATTGTAAAATGTTTTGCTCCGGTAGATCTGAGTCCTCCTGTGAACTGCCAAAGGTGACGGTCTGGTTTGAGCAAAACTCTAATACACACAAACACAAATCAACACATACGGCACATGGACATCAAAGCATGGAAAGCACATCGATTATAATCCTCTGAACGCCGCTATTGATTATAAGCCTCCGAACAAAACAGTGGTCGATATTCTGACTTTGACGATGGAAAAATTGCATTTTGTGTGTCTGCTTCATACCCCTGCTCTCAACAGCAAGTGTCAGAGAAGAATTTGAATGAAGGTGAGACGAGAGAGGCGAGGAGGAGGGGATCAAAGACTTGTGACTGTCACAGAAAGAAGAAGAAAGAAAGAAAAGAAAAAACGCAGTATATTCCGGAGATATTCTCTGCGGTGCTGGAATGTTCTTGGTGCTCACAAATGCAGACGTGCCCGGCACAAACACACACAGAAACACCTACCGGGCTTAAAATAGGACAAAAGATATTTCCCGGCTGGAATGAAAAATAATAAAATATGTTACAAAATTAGCACAGTGGTGTCAGTGAATGGCAGTGGTCCAGTTTTGCAGCAGAGGAATGTGTTAAAGCAGAAACTCAGCACTGAATGACTTGATTTAGAGAGGAATGAGCGGAGAAAGGAAGAAAAGACGGTAGGGGAGAAAAGCAAAGGGAAAGATGGAGGGTAAACTGTGGAGGAGATAACAGTCCATGTCTGTGTTCTCCCCTCCTTTCAAACCTTTATGCAAAAAAAGGGGTGTTGCATCTGTATTCAAAGTGAGAGCCCACTCCACCCTCCTTTTGCTCTCTCCCCTCTCTCTGCTGTGTACATTAAAAGCCCAAGTAAAAGCAGGTGTCAGCCAATTAAAATATATACACTTTCCTGGCTTTCTACCGCACACTTACTTAACATCTATGAATGACGCCCTCTTAACTCCTTTCAATTCACTTTCAAAGCAGGTTTTATTGGCACAACTGATGTGTAACAACTTATTGTACCATGGGAGCCCACCCCGCTGCATCTCCTCCATAAAAGGGACTTTGTTAACACGACCAAACTGTTCAGACAGAGCACGAGTCACGCTGCCAGTTAAGACTTACACTGCATGAGCAATATCTGACTCTCAGCATTCAATTCTCTCCTTTTTCCCCTCTCGCTTCTTCTCTGTCGCTTGTTCATTTTCTAGAAGGGGAGATGCAAGACGTAGAAGGAGCCGCAGCTCTGTCATGTTTTCATTAAAAAGCCACGCTTCACTGTCTAATCCTAACTGCTGTCCTCTTTCCTTACTAATTCTGACAGCTTACCTCATCTTTCAATCATGTTCACTCTGCCCTGCCCCTTGCTACTGTGTTGCGTTGTGCACCGCTCCCACCCTGAGTGGAGAGGATGTTAGAAAGTTGAGAGGACGGAGGTGAGGAGCGGACAAAGGTGGAGGTTGATGAGAGAAAGAGGGATGAGAAAGAGTAGACAGAGCAGAGTCCAGTTACCACTATGATTGGACCACGTCTCTTCTGCTTCACTTGACTGCTCTGTCCCAATTTGCCCTGTGTGACTTTAAACAGTAAACACTGGGGGAGGGGATGATGCAGATGGGGTGGGCATCGGGAGACTGAATGGCCAGTCGTGGACAGACATTAAACTGATCGTATGCAAAAGTAGTCTAACTCAACGCAATGCCGCAGAGACGCCATGTTCCCCCCCATAAACCCACCCTAACCAGACAGGCCAACGATGCTGCATAAAGCTAAATGGACCATCTCAGATAGAGGGAGCGCTGAGGAGATTAGGCATCAGTATAAGCATCAGAGGAAACGAGGGATGGAGGGGAAGACGGTGGGAGGATAGGAGAGAAATGGGGAGAGATGTAGAAATAGGAGTCCATTATTCATGATGTGTGTTTCATGTGCTTGGTGACATCTGGGACAGCAGTGATAATGAGAGTCCCGGGAGAGAAAAACCACACACATACACACACACACACACACACACACACACACACACACACACACACACACACACACACACACACACACACACATCCCAATGCACAGCACCATGCAGAAGTGTGCCACCGTGATCCAAACACCTACCCTTCAACTGGATATCCCGTAAACTCTTATTGAACTGTTGATCGCATGTGAACTGAGGCTCAAACACTGAAATAACGCTGTCCCTTAGTCAAAGTAAAAATCCGGTGAAAAAAAGCTCTTGCCCCTCCACCTTGTTTTGATTAAGCAGTGTGTGTGTGTGTGTGTGTGTGTGTGTGTGTGTGTGTGTGTGTTGCGGTGTACTCCAGCTTAGCCCATGGCCGGGGGCAGTGAGCTGCATTAGCGGGACTGAGTGAGCGACCTGGTCCCTCCCTATTAGTGTGCTGGTGGCAGAGGAGTGTCACTGCCCAGCATAGAGAGAGAGAGAGAGAAACTGCTGCCACACACACACACACACACACACACACACACACACACACACACACACACACACACACACACACTAACATTGTTTACCAGCAGTTGAAATCCCTAACAGGACGCCAAATGACCATAAATACACTCAGTATCAAATATCACAATCTCACATTTACCTAAATTAAACCACAGAAACCTCTATCACCATCAACAACAGAGTATCAGCAGTAACCTGCCAGTGGAAAGCGGTGTGCAGAATTCTCTGTATTGCACCTAAGATGCAGCGATCACTGATTCTATGGTTTTAAAGTGTCTAGACAACCACTGGTTACTGCTTCTGCACAATTACAAACATCCAGTGAGTAAAGTACAACATTGTAAAGAGTACTCAGAAGTAGAAATAACACAAGGTAAGACTACTCTATTACAAGTAAAAATCCTGTAAAGGAATGTACTTAGATATATATATATAGATATAAGCAGCATTTTAACGGTGTAAACAGTCAAAAGCGAGTTCATATTAACCACTATATACAAATAGGTAGTTTAATTTATAATAATGTCTGTAATAAAAAAATGTAACTAGTAACTACAGCTGTCAAATAAAAGTAGTGGAGTAAGAGTACAATATTTATATGTACTATTGTATTTATAGAAGTATAAAGTAACAGAAAACGAACATACTCAAGTGAAATACCTCAAAATTGTGCTTGGGTAAATGTACTTAGTCACATTCCAGTTTGAATCTGCCAAACAGGAAGTGGTCAGCATACAATTCATTAAAAAAACATAATTGGCAGATTAATCACAAATAAAAATGTTGGATTGGCTTTTATAAACCTGTATATATAAAAGTGTGCATATTGCACTGTTGCTAGATATGACCTCATCACATTTCCTATACAGTACATATACTGTACACGTGAATATAGACACAGGAAACCATCCTTTTGTCGCATCTGCACAATATTAAACTTAAATTTTGAAGTGAAAAGCCCCCGCTTTACAATGAGACTGACCCTAGATTTTTTTGGTATTGACACAAAAAAATATTGACTGCTGTTTGCCTTGTATCATCCCTATTGTACATACACCATGCTGAACTGTTGACTGAAGTATTTACAGAGTTCCACTGATGGCAAAAACAGAGACAAAACAACTCCCAACCATGTTGAATTATTGACTTGCTTACACATGATATTGTATATGTACATACTAAGCCACAAACACCACAACCACAACAGCCGAAAAACATCACAACCTTTTCCTCACACTTTTCTAGCACATTAACCCCAAAGCAGCAATCCAGATCCGCTCACCTCCCTCAACTTCCTGCCCACTGCCGTCAACCACGGCCCGCTGTGTGGATCTGGCCTTTATGTGTGTTCGGTCAACTAATAGTGAGGCTGATCAATAGGTCTGATTGAGAGGTCATGTAGGAACATGGCACTTGGATGACCACCAGGGATCCCATTTGATCCCCGAGCATGTCTCCTCACGGTCCCCAGACCACCAGCTGCATTCACAGAAACGCCGTAAAAAAGAAATCTCTCCATCAGGGTCACTGAAGTGTGAAATCCATCACTCTATACCAGAATAAATCAAAATGTGGAGTGCATCTATTTTAGGCTTAATTAAGAATATCTGATTCTAGAACTCTTTCAGTTTCTAATGTTTATTTCCCTTACACCTTATCTTTTCTTTTAAATTATACATTTAGTCAGAATTCGACTTTTGGTATAATCATATATATACTTTAGACTGTCTGTAATTATTCCATGAAATCAGAGGGAAATTTGTAGGACCACAAGTTAAGAAATGTTATGACAGGATTTGAGAGAAAATCTCTGTTTTTTATATTGAGAAAAAAACAGAAATGAAGACTGACGGGGGAAATCTGAACCAAACTTCCTGCCGCTGCTGCGAGCTTCTGAGTAAAGAAGCATTTCCTTAAATACAATTTCTTAGTAAAGCCTGCTGTAATCTCCTCGCCCTAATCCCTCTTCGGGTAGCCTAAACAAAAGAGTAGAAGAAAGCAGGAGGAAAGTGGTAATACCTCTTTACTGAAATCCTATTTCTTAACCCAATCCAGGCCACATAAACCCTCCAACTCTTTGACTCTAAGCCTTGACACAAGCCTTCCTGCTTTCACTTTCCTTAACAACTCTGGATGTGGTTAGCAGTGCAGATTAACAAATATCCTTCCCAGAGCCAGTAAATACAAATTATTTGGTTACTCTCATCTGATAGAATACTAAAAAAAAGTCCCAGTGA
The DNA here is from genome assembly GCF_031162955.1 of Sander vitreus. Taxonomy (NCBI): domain Eukaryota; kingdom Metazoa; phylum Chordata; class Actinopteri; order Perciformes; family Percidae; genus Sander; species Sander vitreus. The sequence goes on from NC_135867.1 coordinate 19,207,064, forward strand.
TGAGAATGTGGTGATCACTCAGGAGCAAGAGTTGACAATGTGACCTGAAATCTATATGAAGATAAAATATCACTTTTCCTTGAAAACAATACACTTACATACATCCGTGTGCTTTCTATCTAATGTTACTACAACTATATACTTAAAATTTGTAGTTGTAGTGTTGATCATGTCTTTAAATTACTGTCAAACTGTACCACGCCTGAAGCTACAGTAATATTATAAGGAAAGTTCCATTTAAGTTAAAACTAACTTAAAGAATCATCTTCTTTTTCCTAGTTCATTACAACTCAGTCTTATTTTAGTAGGTTTGTCGGAGATCTCAGCAAGTGCCATGTTATCACAATGAATAAAAATAATGGCAAAAGCAGAAAAAAAGACCCCAGTTTTAATCAACTGAAATTATCTTTAAAGCCACATGATTAGAAATGTGTGAATCCAAACCAGACATCCCAAACTAACTCTCATCTCTCTCTCTCTCTCTCCCTCTCTCTCAGTTGATATATTCTCACATAGCCTGGCTTGAAGGGCCAGATTTCTGTCAGTGATGTGCTTGCAGGGGCTTCCCCATCTCTCCCTCTTACACTGATTGACACTGATACACTGATGCACCGTAAACTTGCTCATACTACATGCTCATATTGCACGTGTGTGTGTTTGTGTGTGTATGCGTGCGTGAGCCTGAGAGTGTTTACTGAAGACACAAAGAGAAAAAAAGCCGGGGGAGAGGGACGGCAGAGTGTGTACGTTTCTGTGTTATGCGCACGTGAGCAGGCGTGTGTAGTAGTGTGTAAATAGTCAATAATAGCCGACACTTGTCAGCCCTCTGCTCTGTACTCACAAAGCCTGTGGTTGAGCCATTGTTGAACTCCGCCTCTCCACGCCAGCCAGCCCCCTCCCAACTGGGCCTCTCAAGCAGAGATAATTATGCCTATTGTGCCCCTTGCACGCACGCACGCACGCACGCACGCACGCGCGCGCGCACACACACACACACACACGTTTGTGCTAATTTACACACCCACCCACGTGCTTACTCAACCTAACTGAGTAAAAGATGGCTGCCAGCACCCCATCTGTTCCTGCCCTGCTCAGCACACTGGGGTAAATGTGAGAGGGGCAAACATATTCGGAGATAGAAGAAAGAAAAGAAAAAGAACAAACTGCTGAATTATTTGGTTGCATTGGAAACTGTGTTTGAGCGGTTAAAAGGTAATACATTTCCATGTTGTTTTGTCATTTCTTAGATAGATGGTTTTACAAAACACTGCTCATTGTTAGGTTTTGGTGTTACCAGCATATGTTTGCATGTGTACATAGGTAATAGTGGCACCTTCTGCTGCATAATTTAGTCTTTAATGTCTCCCACTAACCCCCATGACTATGCTGTGTGCCATGTGGGACAGAGGCAGGAGGAGAGGAGGGTAAGGTGAGGGAGGGTTGGTGTAAGACTAGAGGGTGGAAGTGACAGAGGGCAACAGTCGATGGGGTTATGTTCAATGAGCCCTGGGGACGCCACGTGCTCCCTGTCCCCCTCTGTCACACCACGTCCTGCTGCACCCAGGCAGCCCGAGCACAACAACAGGACAGCCGCCACACAGCAGAGCAGAGTGGAGCGCAGCCTTAATGTATCCAGAGTTAATGTTTAATGAATACTCCATATTCAGGCAACTTCGTGCAAAATCTGAAAATGGCTTTATTGTGTTACTTTCGAGGGTGATGTGTGTGTGTGTGTGTGTGTGTGTGTGTGTGTGTGTGTGTGTGTGTGTGTGTGTGTGTGTGTGTAGGGGGCAGGCTTGTACATGTGTACTTTGCAGAAGCGAGTGTGTGTGTGTGTGTGTGTGTCAGACCAGTGTTTACAAGAGTCTGCTGTGTCCCAGACAAGTGTATCTATTAATGTATTCCTGCTCTGAGTGCAAAAGCACAGATTTACAAACAGACATTGTGTCCTAACACACCACTGCTCTCCATGAGGTCCCTCTGGCTTTGTCACCTCTCTCCTCACTGCACCTGTGCGGAGCTTTAGGACACTAACTTTTTAATTACTGAGAGGAAAAGCTGCAGTACGTGCATGGTCTAAGAAATATATATACACAACTGTTTTAGAACTGTCAAATACATAGCCAGCTGCAGCATGCTGGAACCACAGAGAGAGCAGGTATACATACATACACTTATTAAAGTCACCTCCATACATAATATATTTAATATTTATATTTTAATATCCAAATACAGTACATAATGTATATGTAAAGGCCCAATTAGCAATTGATAAACATTTGGTCCATATGGTCCAAACCCCCTTGTAATCGATGTGCTGTGAACTATTCTATATTAATGGCAACTGTTTTGATAATGTTTTAGACAAAACGATAAACCGAATAAATAATCAGCGAAATTATTTGCATTATTTGCAGCCCACTCAACCAAGTCCCTGCAAACTAACCAGTTTAGCTTAGCTACTGTAACTTCATCCTACAAATTGATAAACTCAACTGTATTTTTCAACGTGCTCCCAATGAATGTGTGTGTGTGTGTGTGTGTGTGTGTGTGTGTGTGTGTGTGTGTGTGTGTGGTTTCTCTGTTGAACCGCTTGACTTCCAGCAGGGACCCCAGGGGCAGAGGATTGATCTGTAATGTAGCCTGTAAGTGACCTCACCACCCATTAGGATCCAAGTTCACATTAAGGCCTGATAACTCAGCATTTACACACCGACAGGTTAAATCCACCTTACTTTCAACACAACAGAGACTTAGCTAGACTGATGAGATAGAATACACCATTCCTCTCACAGTATTCTGGAAATGTACAGTACAAGCAGTGTCTGTCAATGGTCTGTATGCATGCAAAACACATATGTATCCTGTATAATTTCACCAAGAGGGAGTAGAACAAGATGGAGTGGAAGTTTGGAGAGAAAATAGGAGGACGAGAGTAGAGCTAGAGTACAAAGATAGTAAAAAAAAGAGAACACAGAATACTGAGGATGAGTAGGTGAAGTGTTGATGTGTGCGAGAAGAGTTTTCTGATTTTGTAGAAATTGTAATTTTTCCCTTCTGTCATTGCTTTTCAGCTCTGGGTTTTATGGATATGTGTATTAAATGACTGTGCAAATACATAAACAAGGCCAAACTGTGTGGCAGGTGGATAAGATGGAGCATGGTTGGGCATCTTCTGTGGACCACCATGTGGCCGCAGCCATCTGCTGGTCCAGTCTCTATTCATCGGAGCCACTCATTAGCTTTCTGCTGGTTAGACTGACGGCCTCGATCTGCAAGCTGAACCCTCTCTGTGTCCCACTGTTGTTTTTATTCCCGTCCACAAACCCTCCATCTCTCTTTCTCCGCTCCAGCTCTCCTCCTCCCGATCACTGCTCAGACAAGCAGGCCTCCATTGTCTTATGAGGGTCACACACACGAGAACCCACACAAAGCTTAAATACAGGGATGACATGGGATGGGCAAGTGAGAGGGAAATAGGTCAGTCTGCATGCAACCCCCCTAATAAAACCCCTCACTGTCCTGGCTGGACAGGAAAGTGGGGCAGGCTAGGACACACACACACATGCATGCACATGCGTGCACACACACACACACACCTCCAGATGGGTAACGTGTGTTTGACAAAATGGAACCTGTTGGGGTTCAGAGGGCATGGCTGCGTTGTGTTATGTCATCAACTCAACCTTCAGAGCGGTATGTGATTGTCCTGCTAATCAGGGTCTGCACATAATAATTCCTGATTCTTTTTTACTTTTGTCTCGTCACTTTTGAATTCTTATTTTGTATTTAAACGGTGGGGAATCAGAGAGAAGACACACAGGAAGGAACTGCAGTGGGAGCCTCAGGTCTGTGGTGGCACAAATGCTGCTCTGAAGGTAGATGACTTGAATGCATCAATACCTCTAATTAAAGTCAATTAAAATGTTAAAAAATCAATACGTAAACAATACCTATGTGTTGAAACTAATTAAATCTCCAGCACTAAGACAGACACTTGCAGCTGGAAAAAAGAACCAATCCTATTGTTTCTGTTTTGTGTTGCAACTATGCGGAACAGCCAATCACAGCCCACCAGAGTATTGTTTTTACAGTAACATTCAAAGAACGTTCAGTGATGGTTGAGTGCTTTGACTTGCTGTTTGCAGTGGATTTTAGCAGACAATGTCCCTCTTTATCAATACAAAACCAGACAACATCCTAGGCAGAGTTTTTGTTACCACAGAGACAGCTAACAAAATAAAAGACATGCAAGTCAATTCTTGTGAATGTGATTGTCTATCTCTCTTCGCTGTATGATCGACCGCCAGAAAGCCCAGGGTGTTTTGTTGCCTTCTGCCCAGTGCATGCTGGGATAGCCCCAGGAACAAGCATTTATGGAAAATTATGGAATGAATGTTTTTGATTTAAAAAAATCAACCACAACATATGGATTTACTCACTCGAAATCAACTGCAACTCCTTCTGCTGTGTTTCTTAAGGAACAAAATAGTGACAGGCCAGACAGGCAACCACCCACTCACTCACTTGCAGAGAGCTCTCAGTCACAAAATCAATTTTAATTTTCACATCTTCGTTAGACCTATCCAGACAGTCCTTTGCTGGCCGAGTAGGGGGGAGAGAGTAAGAAAGAAAGAGAGTTTGACCGGTGATGTTAAGATATGGTTAACTGAGGAGTGGGATATGAGCATCAATAATGTTTCCATTGGGCCATTTATATAACCACATTTATCTACTGTATATGGATATTCACTGTATGTGTATGTGTGCATAGTTTTTGTGCATCAATGTGAGAGTGCACATACAATATTCAGATTAACGAACTGTTCTGCAGACGTGTTGTGTTTTAGAGGTCATGTTGCGGATAAGTGACTGTGTTGATTGGCTGTAAGGATGATGAGGTCACTGTGTTGATTAGAGCAGTGGGTCGGGGTCAAGGTTGAACACGGCTACATTGCGAGTGCTTGTTGTGTTTGTGTGTGCCTCTGTCGTAGGGACACGAAAGTTCAGTGAGCAGCTCATCATGTTCAACATCTGATCCTCACACTCACTGCTCATCAACTGACCTATATACCCCTAATTACACACAGCAGCCTCACGACGGTATTCACAGCAACACCCCATACATAAAAAAAAACATAAATACACACACAGAGGACTGGCACATCCAAACCAGATCAACTGTATTGATGTTTAGGAAACATGGCGGGAACTCTTAATGTAAAGAGGGACTGCAGGAAAAGGTAGAATCATTCTTGATTTTAAAGTGAAAACAGCAAATCAGAATAGAGAAATAATGATTTAAAGAAATGTCCTTTGAAAACAAAAATTAAACAAAAATAGCATGTATAATAAAATCTAATTCAATAATTTTTTAACAGAAAATTTTATACAACAAAATGATTGGTTGGTGTGTGTGTGTACAACTAACTTGTAGGCATGTAAGTAAAATGAGTAAAGTAAAGTAGTGTGTGGAAAAGTGAGATCAAATGAATTTAAATTTGAAAACTGGTTGTTGTGAGTGTATGTAATTAAAGTCAAAATTAAAGCATGGAGTAATGTTGGAGCAGAAAGCTTTTTTTGGTTATTCTGACAAAATGTGTAATAGACAGAAATGTGATACAAAGTACAGTAAAACACTACAATACTGTACTTTGTACATGAAAACTGAAAATGAAGTAAAATATAAAAAAAATAATAAAAAATAAACTACTGCAACCTTGGTGCATGTGTATGTGTGATTTGCATACATATAATATAAAACGCCATCTGCCAGGACCTGAGGCCGTTCTTGCCCTACTACCCTCCTTGCTTCTCTTTCTTTGGTTCATTTTTCTTCTCTACCTCTCATCCCTCTCTCCTACATTGTTATTGCAAGCATTTTAAATGCAGAAAATAAACATGTATACATCTCAAACATACATTACACACAATATATAATTGCATCATAAGACACTCATAATGTATTCACAAACAACAACAACAACAACAACAACAACAGACAAAAAGACTACATCAACAACACTACATTTCTCTCTCTCTCTTGCACACCCACTCACACACAAATGAGGTTAATGAAGACGAATGTGGGGGCACAGTCCTATTGACATCCTATGTCTCTAATTGCGGCCCTGTTCTTCAAGGACATGGTGCTAAGACAAGCAGGGAGAGGACAGGAATCTGAAGAACTGTGGAATAATCATGTAACTTGGAGGAGAGTCTATCTAATGCAGTGTCAATCACAATTAAAGGCAGGATACGACATTGGGGGAAAACAATTGTATGTGATGAGATGTAAAAGCGGTAAGAGGGAAATGTCTGTGAAGAGAAGAGGAAGACGAAGGAGAGTAAGGGAGGAAATATCAAGCAGGGAGGAAGGAGGAGGAGGAGGACCAGATCAGTGATCCAGAACAGTGAGCAGACAGAAGACACGAGTTAAGAGTTCGGTCAAACATAGAGCACAGCGGAGCATCAGCCGTCCTCACACACAAACAGAAACACACACACACACACACACACACACACACACACACACACACACACACACACACACACACACATAGACGATAAAGACATACCTAAATCCTATGAAATGAATCAACCTGCCCACCCCAGGATAATCCAGATTCACTCATGTGATGTCCTACCTGGTACGATGGAAACAGTGTCTCTCTCCCAGGACACGACGCTGACGTACTCCTGCACGGCAGCGGGGATGAGGCACTTGAACACAGCTACGTTGCCCCGCATTGAGCGCTGATCCGCCACCCGCACGGTGTAGGGCTCCCTGAAAACTACAAAACAAACCGCACATATCATATTGAGATAGCTAATATCTAAAACTTTAAAAGGCAGGGTTATTTTCCTACCATTGAATACAGTAGTGGAGGTGTGGTGACCCATTATGATGTAAATGCTGCTTCAGACGTTTTCCAGACAGGCATTTCAAATAATTTTTTTTACTTAAAAGAGTTATTATTATTTAAAGATATTATCTACACATAATATCTTCCAACATCTATCCAGAAGACGCGTTGACAATGGATGAACATCATGACGATATCATCACCTTGTGAGCCTTCTTGTTCTGAGACAAAAACAATAATCTGCACATGTTTACGTCATCAAAAACAACACATTAACACTCCAGACCAAAACGCCCTTTCATCAATTTCTATAGAACTCCACATTTATTCATTGGAAATTACTGGCCTACTCTCATGCTGTTTGAACTCCTCTAATTCTGCATCCACTTTCACCATAAATAGTGCGAGCCACCATTAAGCAGGATAATCATGGAAATTATTTTCTAGCTTTGGCGTGACATCATCACAAAACACCGATCTCTTGTTTTTGCACAGAACTTCATGAGGATACAACGGAGCGAGCTGTGCATTTAAAGCAAACTGAAGGGTTATTGGTGCTTCAGTATGCAGGTTCATGCAATATTTTACACTCTGGTGAATAAGCAGGGACTCATTAGCAAAATCACATGAAAGCTAGGACGTATCCGAAGGTTGCTAAGAAACTGGTTCGGAGTTCCTTCCCTGGTAACAGACACGATGACAGCATGCATACATTCCTGCTGCAAGAGGGAAACACATGCAAGAGCACAGACATTTGCATCTTCTTTGAACAGATGAGTGGAATACAGCATATCTGTCAAATTCTTCTGAAATAATATGGAATGAACCACCACTGATGTGAATTGGCTTAGAAATTGCTGTTAGCCATGAAGCAGTAAAAGTGGTTCAAATGAGACCCCTGTCAATTATTGTCCAATGTCACAACGGCCACAGGACTGAACCCCATGACAAAGCGTCCGCATCCTGTCTGACCATAACCTGTGCACCGGAGCTGCCGGGGCCCGACAGAGGCCGCTGGCTGCAGGATGTTTGGTTCATGCTAATCCCTCGTCTCCTGAGGCCAGGCTTTTGGGTCATGTGGGAATGAAGGCAGCAACCGGCTGGCATGCAGCTCAGGGTCCTGGCTCAAATCCTCAACTTGGCGCTAGTATTAGTATTAGAATAAATATGAGTATTAGTTCAGGTCGGTGTTGGGAGGCAGAATATGAAAACAGATGTTGATGGAAGGAGGGAAGGGGGAGGGAACGAATGGCCTGAATGAATGATGGGAAGGAGGGAGGGGAGGGGAGACGACAATAGATGCAGTGTAACTAACATCCAGCTGCAGCTTTGTTCCAGCTGCAGTTTGATGGAACTCTTTGGTGAAGTATCCCTGCTGGTTCTAGAGCTGCAGAGACCCAAACCCCCAGACGTACTATTTTACTTTAGATGAGGTCTGGCTTATTAAAGCAGCCTCGCACAGTCCAATCAATGGAAAGCACCAATTAGGTTTGTTAATGAGAGATAATTAAAGAAGTGTGCTGTGGCTATATTTAGTCTGCACAAGAGGACAGTTTGAAGAACGAGGGAGCAGGGAGGAGGAGGACAGAAAATGAATATGATGGCAACAGAGGCAGCTTTTGGTCAAAATGTCTAAAAATAGACTACCTATAATATCTACTAGTGTTTATCAGTTCAGTCTTGATTCTCACGGATGCCTAAAAATAATTAAACATTATTTTTATATATTTACTGAAAAGAGGTGTATTTTTATGTACAGTACAGTAACAGTTTTTAAAAAAAATTGTTCTAAATTAAAATGTCCCTGTTTTAGCTGAGTGAGCGCCTAGCTGTAAAAGATGGTAATAAGGTCACTGACACTTAGAACCGTACATCCTTATCACTTGGTGTTGAATTACTTTTCTCATCTGGCAAAGCTTTAAAAAAGATTCCTCAAAAAATATTAAAGTGGCTGTCAATTTCTTGGTGGCCTTTATTGTGCTGACCTTTTAAAAAAAGGAGTGTCAATTAGTATGATCTGGTCATGTGATACAACCTATAGCCACACGTTTTCCTCCTCTTCTGATCTGGTTATATCATTTAAAATGTACCACATTGGAGTTGCTACTTAACTCTAAGTACTGTAGTGGTTGTGTTTTGCATTTCTTCCTACCAGATGGTGCCATGCTGTAGATGGAGCTGAAGGGGTTATGTCGGTATAAAGTGCAGTGGTTCATTACCAGCTTGGTCAAATAGGTGTGAGCGAAGGCCGAGGCCTGGTGTAGTATGTGATGCAGATGATCTCTCTGTAGACTGTGTTCTAGGTCAATCTGTGTTCAGGTCGAGACGGGCTATTTTAGGGCAGGTGATTCTGTGTGTGGGTAGGGCTTTTTGCAGCTGCTAATCACATCTGCTCTACTTTATGCTTTCACAACTGTCTCTTTTTGCTCCATTCCTCATCATGTTGTGTCTCACTTTGGAATTTTGATCCATAACCGTCCTTCTTTTCATCTCAATCTTTCAGACCCTTCAGCCTAGTTTTGCAATTAGGCCCATTCCCCTATCCCCACTGTGGTCCCAACTCACCAGCTTTGATGCGGATGTTGGGGCTGCGGATCTTGCCGGCTTGGTTTTCGGCAGTGCAGAAGTAGTCGTTGTCGTGGATGTAGCTGTTGTAGGCGGAGGGCGAGAAGGGGTACAGCTGTAGGGTGCCATTGGCGTGCACGTGGCGGATGTGGGGCACGTCGTAGATGTCGTCGCCGGTGGCCAGGTACCAGCGCAGTATGGCACTGGGGGTGCCCCCTGCTGGACAGGGCAGGGACACCCCCACCGAGCTGGAGTAGGTTACCCTCTGCAGGGAGGCATTCACAAAGTACAGCCTGGTGGAGCCCACATCCTCACTGTGTACTGTAGGGGCAAACAGACAACACAACATCACCGAACAGGCCATGGTAGAGGTGAGAGGCGAACAATGAGCACCTGTTATGTGCCGTATACACTCTGTAAACACACACACACACAAACTAACAGGATTCCACTGCCACTCACTTAAAGCAATCGGCATCACATTAATGGACAATAAAATGGACAGAGTGGGAATGCCCTTCAAATGTGTTGCAAAATAATCATAACAAATATATGTCAAATGTCCAGCTGCAAACATCAGTCATGTGATTCAGAAAGCCAGGGATTTGGGCTAAAGCCTGTGATGGTTTAGATGGATCGGAGGGAGGAGGAGCCTGTTACCTCCGTACAGTGTGTGCACACATACACAAACCAAGATAGAGAGAGGAAACTCGATGATAGGTTAGGTTATGTGATTGGAATTTCTATGCCAGACGCAGAGATTTAAGTCTATTTAATCTCCTTACATATTTAACACACGCTCACACATGCACGCACACACTCACACACACATACAGGAATGTTCTTCATTGTGGCACTCAGATTAAACACATACAGCTTCAGCAGAGAAAGGAGAGTGAGAAGAGGAAAGGAGGAGGGGGCAGTCTAGTAAATTTGGGGTCGTAATAGGAAAGATTAGAAGAGAAAGAAGAGTGTGTGTGTGTGTGGGGGGGGGGGGGGGGGCACTGCTGATGGACAGATGTGGATGTTAACCACCATTGCTTCTAAATTATATCTAATACACACCACGCGCCACCACATGTTCACCTCAGCACAGAAAGTCCATAAAACATCATGGAAGATACTAACAGATACTGTAAGAGCCAGGATGTGGATCCAAATTGGATGAAATTAGCATTCAGCATACTGTGGTTGTTCATGACTGTGTGTTTATTGTCTTTTTTACAAAATGGATCAAATTGATTTCTTCCCTATTAAATAATACTTGTTGAAATTATGGAATCTCCAAAACATGTCAATATGTATTGCTTAAAAATAAATACAAAAGTGTCAGTGGTAGAATCAACAAGTTTGAATATATTTATATTACATTTTTGATTGATTAAATTGCAAAACATTTAATAATTTAGCGTTAAATGTTATACTTAATCCTTACTAATACTCCTTACTTCATAGTATTTGTGTAACAAAACAGTTCTGATCACTTCTTCTACCCTGGTAACCTTTTGTAAAAACCTATATGAAAAGTTGAAGGTCTGGGACTCAAATTTATTCGAAAATATGTCCAATATGTCACAGTTCAGCACAGAATGACGCCAATATATTGTTAATAAAAAAGATCTAGAGATGAGACTGCAAAATGGATAACACAAAATAGGTTAATACAGTAATGATTACTTTCCGTATTGATCAACAGCAGATTTATTTTTTGATACATTATTAAATCATTTTGGTCTATAAAATGTCAGAAAATAGTGAAAAATGCCCTTCAAAATTCCGTACAGCCCAAGTTGAAATCATTAAATTGTTTGTCTGACCAACACTCAAAACTCAAAGATATGAAATCTATTATTACGTAATATAAAGAAAAGCAGCAAATTCTCACACCTGAGGGGCTACAACTAACATTTAGCTTTTGCTTGAAAACGATGAATTGATCTTCAAAATATTTTTTTCTGTTGATCAACTTATTGTTTTTTTTGTTTTTTTTTAAATCAAACAGGTTTTGAATCCAGTGTGGTCCAGATCATCTGTTCACCGACTTCGTAATAACACCAGCTAATTGTTAAGCTCACTTTAATTAAATAGCAGTACTGCATGTAAAATACAGTAACACCAAGTGTACAAAAACATTATGTTTTGTGACACTGAAAACTTTATGATTGGTGTTGTGCTGTACCAGCTAAATGATGGAGCTTTGACAATCCTTCTTTAATAATCATGAAAGCATGCTGTAAGATTGAGGGAACAGGATGAGAGAGAAATATCCCCGTTGCTCACACTGTTATTAGGTTTTCACAGGTACACGAAGCACAATACCCAAAATAGTTGTGACAATCAGAACCATCTGTGTGAACAAGGAGTATTAACTTTGTGATATTGTTGCAGAGAATCACAAAGCCCATCAGATATGACCTTCTGGAGTATTAAAACCAAACACAACCACACACAGCTTTAAGCTATGGGTGATGTAAACAGAAAAAAACATTAACAGAATCAATCACTACCATCAACAGTTTCACTGTGCTGGCACTAAGCTCAGTGGACCAGATCGAAAAAAAGACGTAGCGATCTCTTTCATGCATGAGGGTTTGTTAATAATTCCAGCTTCCTTTCAAAGAAGTGCTACTCTCCATAGTAGACTAGAGATTGATAAAGCTGGACAGAATGTTACAGATGGTATTTGAAAATGTGTCTGGCAGTCCAGTGGTGGGCTGCAAAAACCAGGTCAGACTCCCTCCCCTCTGCAGATTACTGATAATGGCCCCTGAGCATAAAGCCCATATTAAAGATTGCAATATCTATAATCTCCCAATGGGGGGACAGGACTAAAGTGGAAGAGTGAGGGGGTCACCCTGAGAGCTTGGGGGGCTGGGCAGCAGGAGAGCCTCTCATACAGTAGATTATATGGCCTGGGGGCCTGGGCACTGGGGGGGCTGGGGAGCACTGGGACTGATGGAGTGGGAAGTGGAATAGAAAGGGGATCAGAGCAAACTCCCACCACTCAGAGCCTGTCAAAACCAGGCAACCACACATGCACTCACTAGACACACACACACACACACACACACACACACACACACACACACACACACACACACACACACACACACACACATGCATACACATAAACACATGCACACAAAAGCAGCTCTCAGTCACACTGAGGAGACAGAGCAGGTTGCCATGGTGGCGCTGGCACTTGAAAGCTGTGACTGAAACAAGAACAACTCAACAATTTAGCCTAACAACAGTGACCCACTGAACAATCTAAATTTAGAAACTTCAAGTCACCAAACCCCAAATTCTGTCACACTGTCTCAAATATTTGGAGGTTGCAAAAATAAACTGCTGAAGTGAGCAAATATGTTTAAATGGCATAGAGGTGAACAGACAGACAGAAAGCAGGAAGTGTAATAGTTTACATTTTGGTGTGTGTAACCGTTTGTAACTACAGTTTGTAAAATTTTGTAAAATAAATAGTGTGTAAATGCCTGACATACCAGCGGTGGCCAAGCCAGTCAGCGATTGTTTGGAAAAATTGCTGTTTGGTTAGGTGTGGTCAGGCACAGCAACATGAGCGCATCACACTGGATGTGCTCCAAAACTCAACTGGCACAGTCCTGGTTTGTGCCAGACTGGCGGACTTTCCACTCCATTTAAGACCAACAGTCGAAACATTACATACCAACTGTGCCAACCTGCATAGACGGCTTGTATGGCAAGAAAACAAAATGCCACATGCACCAACAGTGAGGTAAACGACAGAGACTGCATGGTAAACACATATTTGTTGTGGCTGAATCCAAATGAAAAGGTACTGAAATGTGAATGTCAAAATTCAAGTTGGGTCAGTTGCACTAACCCTAATGCAGCTGTTCATGTTTATAAAGTTGAACCCCTTGAATAGGGACCTTTTTCACAGCAGACATTTTGACTTGTCATAGTAGGAAAAGCACAGCTGAAATTGATAACCTTAACAATGGCTAAATTCCATCAAGTGTCCCAGTAAGAGAATACGTTACAGATCATTCGCTCTTACAGATCATTCGATCAGATCGTTGCATTTGAAGTGTTGCATAAGGTAACTTAGCCTACTTATTAGGGGTGTGCAAAAAAATCAATTCGTATTCGAATCACGATTCAAGCTCTACCGATTCAAAATCAATTCATAGAATTCCAAAAATCGATTCATATTTAAAAAAATATTTGATATAATATAAAAACAATATATATATATACATATATATATTTATTTATTTTTTAATTGTATGTCTACTGCAATCACATGATAGATAGATACTTTATTAATCCCCAAGGCGAAATTCAAGGTCCCAGTAGCTTACAGACATCACACACAACATACACATACATCATAACAGGATGTTAAAATAACAAATAACAAACAAATCCACATGAATAATATGGACAATAAAAGATACTGAATAAACTAAATAAAAAATCCACATGCATGTACTAAGGGATGTATAATATATATATATATATATATATATATATATATATATATATATATATATATATATATATAAAATGTACACGGGAAAAGTAACTACATTTACATTCTTTTTTAATGGAGAATTGTTTTTGAATCGAAAATCGATATTGAATCGAATCGTGAGCTTAAAAATCGGAATCGAATCGTGACATTTTCTGAATCGTACACCCCTACTATTTATGTATTGCGAGCTAAACCGGGTAACGTTATCACTTTCATAACGTTCACTTATCACTTTCACTTATCACTGTCACTGTGTCGCAAGCCAAAGCATTAAGAGTTTGTTTTAGCAACCAACGTAATAATAACTTTGATTTATATAGCGTATTTCATGAAACCCAAGGACGCTTTACACAACTACAGAAGGACACGGGAAAAGAAAATAGTAGGGCAACACAAACACGGACTAAAAGGAATAAAACGTCTGCGCTAAACAGAAGGGGGATGTAATTTAATATAGGCTACTGGTGTACGACCACATCGCGCAATCTAAAGTTATTTTATGAATGAAATAGACATATTACCTACCTGAGGGCCAATTCGGGGTCGGTTCACTTTCCCTTTTAGCTAGCTTTTAGCTAGTTGTTCTTCGTTTATTTCCTTTTCTGTGATTGCCCTGCCCCAGTATCAGTTATAACTACAGCAGATAACTTCTAAACCTCCAAGATACACTTAGGCCTATATAAAGAAATCTCCTGCTACCTTTTACCTGCATACTCACTAACACAGGCTTTTCCGGTGTTAGCCTACACCGAAATCTGTGACCCATCAGAATGTGTGCCGTCTACCTTCGCGGGAAAAATCGGACCCGGGCAAAGGCATCAATAAAAACCGTAGGCCACAAAATAGCGTTCTTTTCACTGTTAGTCTCGTTTGCCTGTTCTGTTACAGGTCATTTATGATCATCAGATGGAAAATTACACAGTTTCAGAAACTCATTGGCTATTCCAAATTAACAAAATAAGGCTGAATTTGAACACTAAAAATGATGCCATCCCACAATAATATCGGCCTCATATCCCAATTTATTTTCATTATCAATTAATTTGTCAATTTCTTTTCAATTAGGCTAAGTGATCAATCATTTAGACCTTAAAACGTCAGAAAATAGTGAGATAAATGGCAATCACAAGTCCCCAGAGTGAGGTCTTCACATATTTTGTTTGGTCCAAAACTTAAAGATATTCTGCTTACAATGATAGGAAACAGAGAATGGAAGTGGAAAATCCTCTCATAAGAGAAGCTGGAAGCAGAGAACGTAGAGCTGAAACGATTAATCAATCCTCAAAATAGTTGCAGATTAATTTTCTAACAACTGACGAATATTAATTACCTAATTGTTTCAGATCTACATTATTCTATGTTGATTGAATTGATAGAAATACAATGAAATCTGCAAGTGTGCTTTAACAATTTGAGACAACTGTCTCCAACCCACATGGTGCTGTTGAATTCGGTGACACCACCTTTCTCAGGGATGCATATCCCAAAAGCTCTAACCCCAGCAGCACGTGGACAGTCAGTGCCCTGATAGCAGTGTTGACCAAAGCTGTAGGAGTTCCTGTGTTGCTGCTGCAGATCACCTGCACCCAGGAGGCTTCATCAACCTCGTTCAGACACAGCACCTGAGAAAGAAGCAGTCCTCACTGGATAGTGTTGGAACACTGATGCTGCTGCTGGAGCTAAAGCTTAGGCTGTCAGAGTCGCAGACACTATTTTATACATCCTGCCAGAGAGCCATGCATGAATATGTATGTCAGAGAGGCAGAAGTCATAACCTATGCAAGGTTTCACACACACACACACACACACACACACACACACACACACACACACACACACACACACACACACACACACACACACACACACACACAGATGCTCACAACTGTATTGTGATAAGGAGGTAAACAAACCCCAGAACCCCCAATGTCTTCACATTTTCACACATTCTCACACCCAGAGCTCCCTGTGCCCAAACAGAGGCATAATACCTCCACATGTTCTTCTTCTTCTCTCACCCATCTCCGTCTAAGCAATTCTTTCTCATAATTCAATAATTTTCACACCATTTCCTCCTTATTGGTGATAGGAAACATGGTAAAGGTCAAAAGGATTCAACTTAACAGAGACAAGGCATGCACATCAGTCATGTGAACTGTCAAAAACCTCTCTCTCCTCTCTTCCAGTGTTTGCTATTTTGGAAACTGCTTCATTTCCACCCAGACTGTAACTTCTGTGTTCACCCCCTTTCCTGTCCTGCCGCCTCTCTGTCATTCATCCCTTCAGGTGATTTTGGGACAGAAAGTTGTGTTTTTGATAAGAGGATTGAAACGTGCGGGGAAACAGCAGCAGAGGAGGAAGTGGGAGGAGACGCACTGTAAGAAAGGGTGTGAATTGAATATTGGTGGTATGCAGGGGGAAGAAGATAGGTGTAAGCTTATGGATAATCCTCAGGGGTCTGGCATAAGTAGGTGGTTGGTGGGTGGAGAAGTAGGGGGGAAGGTTGTTGGGGTTACATTTAATCAACGAAGGGGCATCGCCGCTCCCCACCTACTGTCTTTCTTTACACCCTGTCCCCAACAATCTGCTCCACACCCCCCCCACCCCTAACACCCCCCCCCCACCCCCCCGGCCTGTGCTGTGTCAGTAAAAAAAAAAAAGTGTGCTACTTCAGCAGTCCCCTGGGACCTGCTCCCCCTTACATCAAAGCAGCCAGTTTCTCTCTTAATGTGAATATCAAATCTGTGGATCACAAGTCCCAGCACAGTCTGCATAAACTGCCCCTCCCCCAACCTTTAATTCTGCCTAGTGATGAGGGAGAGAGAGGGAGGGGAGTTACTGCGAGAGGAAGCAGTGAAGGGAGGGAGAGATGGAGAGAGAGATGGAGATAGAGAGAGAGATCCAACAAAAACAACTACTTGCTTCAGAGATTTGACATTTGCTGAACGCACCCTCCTTCTGAAAATGTGCAGCCCCAGCATCCAATAAAATTTGGAGAAGGTCTGGCTCAATTTAGCAGTTCTTGCTGGGAAAAGAATGTCTCACTGTCGACGGTGTTCATTTGCATCTTTTTGTTGTTGTTAATGTTGTTTTAAATGATTACTTCTTATTCATAATCTCATTTTGGATTTATAATAAATTTAAGGACGAATGGGAGAGCAGGAATGCCAGCGACAGAGCTGTAACATCCTATTGGTGAGCTGGAATGTCCAATGAGCTCGGCTTCTCTGCTGTCACTTTGCCCACCATAAGGCAACAACATTGATCAAAATTAGTGTGCAGATTTTTTTTATTTTGTGATTTGTTAATTTGTGAAGATTAACTGACATTTGTGTTGTTACATTATATATTTAACTGCTGTTTTTCAGAGTGAAAAGTGTAGGGGATGTGAGTCAAGTTGTTTGATTAATCATCAGACCTTGATATTTTCTTCTTTTTTTAAATGGCTAGCAACAGTCTGTTCAAAGATATTTTTATATTTCATATTTTTGTTGGAGCACAGTTTCCTCATTTGAAATTAAAAGAATCAGAATCAAGTACTGCATAACCCCTGAAAGGACCAAATTACAACCAAAAACACACAGAGAGCTTGGTATTTCTCCTTTAACACTCTTTAAGATGTTTTTGTAAAATGAAATAATGCCAGGTTTGAGCTGGTAAAATGGTAAATGTAGGCCTGCGCCCTGCCTGAGTAATGATTGGCACCCCTGTGGACCACACTCTGTCATTGAGTAGTGCCTATAGCTCAGATTGCAGCTTTAATTGTACAGCCTTGCAAAGGCAGCGCAGGGAATTGGACTGAGGAGGGAAGGAGGGGGGGATTTTGCATATTTCTATTTGTAGCGGGCGAGCAGTGAGAGGACAAGAGTGTGCCAGGGTGAGGGATCACCTTATTGCTGTACACACGTCAAATTAAAATTGAAGTTATACTGTCGGAATTGTACACTAATCCTTATAATATTACACTCAAAGTTAGGCCTACAGCAGGCCTTTATGTTAAAGTGGATTTTATTCACTGCTAATTAATCCGCAATTACAGCAAATACAGTCTGTGAATTTCAATTAAAATGATAGGTAGAAGAAAACACAGTTTTTGTTTTGAAATGTCCTATTAAAAATCACAATAAAATCCAAATGACTAAAGAAAAATCATAGGCATTGTGCTCTAATTGGTTAACAGTTACCCTTCACGCATATTTTCAAAGATCCGTTCATTAGCCTACATCCTGATTGCCCCCTAAACCTGAATGTTTCTGACATATTTAGCAACATTTATATATTTAAAATATATTTAAAGAATCATGTAGGCCTTAATTAATATGTGAGTTAACGTCCAGTTTAGTTTCTGCAGAAATAACATCCAAAACAGTGTCCAATATTTATCAACAAAACCAAGAGGGGTGTCCCCGTCACTTCCCCTCCTCCGCGCACCCGCCAACACACACACACACACACACACACACACACACACACACACACACACACACACACACAGAGAGAGAGAGAGAGAGAGAGAGAGAGAGAGAGAGAGAAACACGAGCCGTGACGCACGCGCTGGCACACGCGCGAACACGTCTGCGGGGTCCAGGTGCGCTATTAGTGAGGAACATGACCGGGCAAGTCTATAATCTGCACCCACGCCCCTGGAGTTTCTGATTAGGTGAAATAAATTTGCGCATATTAATATGATTCCGCAAACCCCACATCTTTTAAGATGAATAATTGCTTTAAATCAATAGCAAACATTTGGAAAACGGAGGGAATTTAAGAGAGTTGAGGAAAACACAACATGGACAAAAAACACAGGCAGCACATATTTAACTAATTGCTAAATGATATTTGAAAACAATAATCCAATGTGAGAAAATGCCAGAACGTAAAATGGCAAATGGAGCAAATGTCCTATTTGAATCACCTCGTTTGCATCGAGAACAGCCATATCCCTCTTTTCAGCCAATCCACAATACCCCAGACTTTTTGCTAAATAAATGCACACTCTCTCAGGCCAAAACAATATGTAAACATGGCTCCAAACAGGCAGGCTACACAAAGGCCTAGAAAATGCTCTCATGTGGAGATAGTGTTAAATGTCTGTTATTTTCGACGCAGATTTGTTCCGGATTATTATAATGCACTGTAATAGCAGAAGATCAACTTTGCAGTATGGTCAGGGATTTGCTGCATATACTGAACAAGAAAGAATCCATTTAAACAAATAAACCACCTTTTATATAAACACAAACAAAAGGAAAAAAATGAGGAGACCAAATGAATTAAATAAGGAGGGCAAATCTGAATGCACCAATTATGGCCTTTATGTGGGAGTAGATCTATTAAACTAATAAGGCCGTTGTGGAAAAAAGGGGCCCTTTGATTTGCCATCCAATTTGAAATGGCAACAATTTGTCATCACACAGAAAAAGAATTAAAACCCCTAAAATTATCATCTTAAAAAATTGAGAGCATGTGCCAAATAGTCCATGAAAACAGCTGTAATTAGCAAAGGCTACACAATGAGAGCATCAAGATATCAAAAATCACAAGAATTCCCATTACAACTTTACAGGACTGTTACATTTTTAATGACTTTGTTCTAAAATTGCTAATCAATTGCTATAATTGCAGGCCGATACATGTTTTAATTTCTCTCTCACCCTCCCTGTATTTGCACCTCATTCTCCCTATTCAGCCATTTTACATATTCATAACTGGAGTTGGTAATGCGAAAACAATCCGTGCTATCAGCACCGTCTGAGGCCGCTACATAAAACCACTAAACACTTTAGGTAAAATAAACACTTTACACCTTTACTTTCACAATATTTCCAACAGTTCAGCTCCAGCAGGTTTATACATTTTAATTTAAATAATCATTTTAATCAATTCCTCATCACAAGGCATCCGATGATACATCAAAGCACAAGCCACACATAGCATTCACCGCCACAAATCAATTAAGGTTTCGATGAATTATCACTTTTCATTCAACTTAAACACACTCCAGCACCCAGTGCACGGGAATTGAAATATTTCAAGCATTTCATTTTTTCTTACCTTCTTGGAGAGAGTACAGCAGGAGTAAAGTTACAAGCCACATGCCATAAATAGCAGGTATATTTTTCAGGAATATTTGGCAATCCTGGCAAGTGTGAGGCGCGGTTTTTTGGCCAGGCGGGTCTCCGTGCTGGACTGGCGACTGTGCTCCCCGGAGGTCTCTCCAGCCCTGCTGCCCCGCTAAGCATGCAGGGGAAATGAGAAGCGCCTCAGCCCCGCCCATGTCCCCTCCTCTCCTCCCAAGACTACTGTGCATACAAATCCATCCTCCCTACACTAATCAAACACCGCGGAACGATGGGTCACAGTAAAGCCGAGGGTTGATGTGAGCTGAACAGTAGATTTTGGTCCAGTTGTGTCCAAATTGCCAGTTTATGTGAGCGGTGGAGATGAGCAGACAGATCTGTTGGCACCTTGGAGAGCGCACCCACCTGTGCGCCCCTGATGACAGCGTTTCTTTGCGCAATATGGATGTAAAAAAGCCACTCAGGCTGCTGCGAAGACTCTAAAAATGTATCGATGTATTTTCCTCTGAGTTTGGGCCTTAATCACAGAGACGTGGAGCTACACCACAGACTAATGACTGTTTTTCTTTGTCTTTCTCGGAGCCATGAAACGTGCGTAGACATTTGCGCACAGATATGCACTGCAGATAGAGAGGAGGAGAGAGAAAGAGAGTAGCGGGGTGTGGGTATGACACTTCCACACAGCAGGTGAATACCACAGCAGGTAAATTAAAACCAATTTTCAAAGGTTTCAGTGACTCTTTAAAGCATAGTGATCAACTTTCTACATTGCAATTTCCCCCTCCACTGCTCTCTGTTGGCCTGATGTGAAAAGCTCCCCTGCATTATAGGACGGTAAACTGCAGGACACTCCCAGTTCATAGAATATTTAAAGTCCTTGTGAATGCCAGTGGTGCATCTGAGAAGTGACCCTCTGCTGCAACAGCCGCACAACCTCCAAAGACCAGTAAAACAAAATAATAAAATGATTTAATTGTGAAAAGGTATTTCATTTTATTCAGTATAATTCTGGTAGAAAAGTTGACTGACAAACTCACTTTACAGAGGACTAACAGAGAAAACATGTTTCTGCCACTGCTATGTCTTTAATAAAATCTAAGTACTGGACATTATGCATGTTTACATTTTAGTACACAGCATCAGACATATGAACACTCAACACAACAGACCCTAAATATGTGGACTGAATTAGATTTTGGGAGGGAGGTTTTCCTTTCAGACCTAACAGAAATGATGAAATTAACAACACATATGTGTATTTTATTAGTATACATTTAAGTCATTAACTTTAAGCTAAGCAGTGAAACTATTTCAAATTCCTTTTATGTGCATCATTTCTCTGTCCACAAGTCAAATAAAGCTCAGGCTCTCATGGGTGTAAAAGTTTTCTCCCGACATTTAAGAACACATAAACATCCCTAGCCTCACAGCAATCAATAAAGTAGACATCCAGACATGTGTATTTGATGCCCATGGGTCAGAGGTGTCACATTGAAAACTTGGTTGTCTTTAAACTTAAACAACTTCAAGAAAAGGTCAGCATCACCTTCTCTCCTCTCCTCTCAGCGCTGCGGTCTGATCTGACCAGAGGTTTAAGCCTGACTCCACAGTCACTGCTGACATCTGCTGGTTAGACTCACACATGCAAGTGATCATTTTGTGTTGTGCGACCTTGTAGATAGACGTAGATGTAAATTATGTTTGTGGCACTTTGTATTAGTAATTTTTAGTAATTAATTTTTTGAAAATAAGTATCAAACCTTGAACTTTGAACCTTAAAAATAGCACTTGAAGATGTCTTATGTGAAGGCTAACTGCACTAATTAAACAAAAAAAAATACAATAGGCTTGAATTCTGATGTGAATATTTCCTTTTTCATGCCATTTTAATAACGCTTATAATATATGATGCTTTGTTGTTTTAATGAGAGGAATGGGCATCTGCAGTGAACATAACAGGCAGTTTGGTACATAATTGATAGATGCAACATCCTTGCAGGTTGAAACTAATCCCCCAAATGTACATTTTATTTTTGCATATTCATTCGTGCAAAGTCCCTTTTCTTCTGCAGGCAGCACGTTTTATTGGATAATTCATGTATTGCCAATGGCTGAACATAACAATTCCAACCGATGATATTATGGCAGACTTCTGAACAATCCCTCACTCCAACCCTCCAAATTTCAGAGGGGTGGAGTGTTGTGGCCTATGGAAATAAAATGAAGGTGAGAGCACATAAAATAGTAATGTGCATAAAGGCTGTGCCCGGGTGTTGTTAATTTATTGATAAAATTATGGGTTAATCTCCCTACCTTTCCACTATGTGTTTTTGGAGAGATTAAAGAGGTATTCCAGTGATTAAGTTTTGCACAATAAAAAAAAAAAAAGAATGGGAAAAATTGACACAGCATCGACAGAGATATTCTGACTTCTAGTCCCTTGTACGGATCATGATTCAAAATCACTAGATCCTACACGTCCCATATTGCAATTTGATAATGTAATACACCTTTCTTGAATGCAAATCCCATGTCTATTAAGCTCTATGAAGTTTGTAATGCAGGCTTTCCATTAAATGTTTGTGGTCTCTAAGCCCCAAATGAGATGATCCTGGTGACATCATCAGGGGGTATTTTCTCAAACTTGACAAAAAGAGTGTCCCTTTAAAGTGGGCATTTTCCAGCAGGAATAGATTGTAGGGACATTTGCTCTATTGTGCAGGTTCACCTGTGTAGTCGTCTGTTGTTCTTCCTCGGCCCAACAGCAGGCAGTGCCGTCAAAGATCTAGTGTTGGAGAGATCACGTGACCGACGAATCGCATTGCTGTTCAAGGCTAAAGCGCCTAGCCACATCTCCACATTTTCATAAAAAAACAGGTCTATTCTTTTTTTACTCAACGTAAATCGTTTCATTTGTCACAACGGTAACTTAGTGGAATGCCTGCAGGAGCGAAAAAGCAGACCCTGCTGCCGTTTAACCGAGCAAAGAATTCTACCAACTCTGCTAACATGGCGACGGCTAGCGAGGTTTTCTGATGCTAATGCAGGACAGCAGACTGATGAGAAACACGGTGAAAGCCTGCATTGATGACCAGAGAAAATTTGAGTTGAAGTTGGCTGAACTGGAAGACAGATCGAGAAGAAATAACGTGCCTGCCGTGTACTGGACTGAAAGAGGGCAGCAAAAAAGACGACCCAGTTGGATTTTTGCAAAAACAGTTGCCAAAATGGATCTCCTCCTTAAGGAACAGGGCTACCATCGAAATTGACAGGGCACACATAGTCTACGGCAAGGGTGCAACAACACGCACGCTGATTCTCATGTGTCTGAGATACCAGGACCGTCAGGCAATTATTCAGGGGGCGAGACAGGCACAGCAGGAAGGCCCGATTTGTGATTCCAACGCAACGCTGCGCTTTAAGTATGACTACAGCGCTTTCACCGCCCAACGGCGCCAGGAATTTATAGGAGTGCAGCGCAAGCTGCATGCTAAAGGCATCCCAAACTTTCTTATTTATCCCGCAACTCTGAGAGTAAACCACGGAGGGAGAACGCTCACACATACTGCACCCGAGGAAGCGGACAGGCTCTGTCGGGATTTGGATATAAGGTGGGGGACGTCGGACATCGCGACTGGACCGGGAGCTGTCATCGGGCCCGGAGGACAGCGCGGGGACCTTGTCCGATGCGGGAAGCTGAGCGAGCAGACCCGACGACTGTGGATTGGCGTAGGCTATCTGGAACACTGTGCAAGCTTAACCGAGGACATTGCATGTAAGTTTGGCAACCTGACTTTAAAGGAACGTTTGATGAGGCTGGAAACATGACGGACACAGACTGCTCAATTTACACAGCCTACTCCAGAATTGTTAGCTGGATGGAACGTGGCGGGTGAGTTTGGGAGTCAAGCTGGGGAGAATTATATGATTTAGAATGAAAGAACATGAAACACTTATCTTATAATCTATATTTACTACTCTTACATGGTTTGTTTCCCACACAGCCTACTTCAGAGCGTAATAGCTGGTTGAAACTATAATGTATGAGCATTATATACATGTTGGGAGCCGAGTTATAGACTGCATTTTATAATCTATGTCTACTACTCCTACATGGCTGATTTGTTTTTCATACAGTTTATTTCAGAACTTAATAGATGGTTGGGACTTAGTTTTAAGTTTTTAAGTTTTTTTTGTAACATTGTTCATGTTTAACAGGAAAGCATTAGACCTGTTTCAGTTAACCTGTGACTTTAGACAGGAGGGGCAGTTTTGAGCTGGAGTTTTTGTGCGAGCTGCGTTTGATGGGACCAGGTACCCTATAGAGGGGGAAGGGGGTCCGCGGTCTCTGACGGCTAGGGGATTTATTTATTTTTTTGTGTTTTCACCACACAGTGCTAAGATCTAACGGCTCACCCTTTGCTACAAATTTATGAGTGAATTCCGGTAGGGTACTCAAAACATGTATACGTGTAAATGTTGAAGATGGCTGAACTTTCAATCCTTTGTTAACCCTTGTGTTGTCTTCCCTTAGGGTTGCTTTTTTTCTGACATTTTTGACGCCTTTTTTTCACAACTTGTTTTTGCTTTTTCCAACGTTTGAAATTAAATTTTTTTTTCTTCTACACATTTTCCGCGCTTATTTCTACGTCCCATATTTTCTGATATAAAACAAAAATTTAAAACGGGTCAATGTGACCCGAGGTCAACACAAGGGGGGCTGAACGGACCGATCAAACGAGCTAAATTCTTGGACTATTCAAGAAGGAAGAACATAGACGTGGCGCTTATTCAAGAATCACATTTACGTAAAAGAGATGTAAATTGTCTACAAAATAAATATATTTTCAAAGTTGCTGCTTCATCTAGTGAAGACACCAAAACCAAGGGCTCCATTGTGTTGCTGTCACGGAGATGCACACTCACCGTAGACAAAAATAGTAAAGACTCTTCAGGCAGGATATTGTGTGTGTATATATGTACTACAATAAGGAGTAGGAAAATAGCCTTCGTTTCAGTATATGCACCGGCTACATATGATGAAAGCTTTTTCCTGCGCCTAACCAATGAATTGCTCTCTCTCTCTCTCAATGAATATTCATTAATTATAGGGGGAGACATGAATGCGGTGCTAGATTTAAATCAGGATAGATCAGGGGTCAACCACACAAAAGCCCAAAAACACATATCGGACATGTTCAATGCAGTTGTGGAATCCCACCATTTTACAGATACATGGAGAATGCACAATCCTACTAGCAAGGATTACACCTTTTTTTTTTCCACACGTCACCTCACCCACTCCCGCATTGATTATTTTTTGTGCTCCAATAAACTTAAGGCAATGTTTCACACGATAGCAATGGAACCAGCAATCCTGTCTGATCACAATGCGCTGATAACCACATTCCATTGTGATATGTTAGGAGAAAAATCTAGAAGGTGGCAATTCAATAATTCCCTTCTCCAAAACACAGCTTTTGATACAGAGTTTAGAGCCAAACTAGCGGAGTTCATATCAGTCAATACTGACTCAGTTTCGTACCCGGTGTACATCTGGCAAGCCACTAAAGGATTTATTAGAGATTTCGCATCTTCCTTTGCAGCAAATTTGAAGAAAAAGAGAGAGGCAGGGATTGCGGAGTTGGAAGAACGTTGTAAATCGTTAGAGCAGTCTCTAAAGACGTGCTTTTCTAAACCTACACATACTCTTTTAGTCACAAATCGAGCAGAGCTAAATTACTTGCTAAAAAGGAGAGCTGAATTCATAATGCACAGAGTGAGGCAAAATTACTATTTTAATGGTTGTAAACCAAGCAAATTGCTAGCTCTGAAATTAAAACAAAGCGAGTGCAGAGCTGCTATCAATAGCATCCACACGGACCGAAGTATCTCGAATAACCATAACGAATACTAAAGATATCACTGCCCCTTTCCAATCCTTTTTATTCAAAGTTGTATGAATCCTCCTGCAATCCGGATCCGACACAGTGCCAAAAGTTCCTGAAAGAGCTAAACCTGCCTCTTCTTGACCCAGATGAGGCAGAAGAACTGGTCAACCTATTACGTTAGAGGAACTCAAATCAGCATTAAAAACAGCTTTTTTCTATTGCTATTTTCTAGACATAGTTATGCTTGAGCTCTCTACAGCAAGGAATAACAAAGCCAAATCATCAACTATAGACCTGTGGAAAGGCGCATCGCCACAAGAAGTAGAGGAGCGCAACTAGGCAAGGTGTGATTTCTGTTTTTCTTTTCCTCGAGACCGTGGGGGGTGGGAGTGAGTTCTTGTTCAAGTGTGTTTGTCTGTTCTGAATGTTTAAAATGAAAAAAATAAATCAGGATGACAGGATGGATTTTATTCAAAACTTTATTAGATTTCTTGTTTCTATAATAAAGACATTAAGAGCTGATATGCACAGATGAGAGGTTGAAAATGGAGACATCATTTGAGGTCGAGCCAGAGCATTAAAGCTGTACAGTATGCTATATTTGTGTGCAGAGAGCAGCGGTGGAGCATGACTTGGTGAGTCTATATGCTCTGCAGGATCTGATCAAGTACAGGGGCTCCAGTCCACTCCAAGCTCCTCTCTGGGTGTTCCCAGTTCACCCTGCATCTCATCATCACAACTCCCTGATCTCCTACTCTTGTATTGCTCACAGAAATGGTCACTTCTGTTATGATTTGCATAGAGTTGCTTGTCATCATAAGGCCCTCACTGACACAATCTCAACATTACCCAAAAGATATGTTTTCTCAATTAATTGATTAATTGAGAAGGCAATCACTTTTCAAATCAAAAACCAAGTCTAATTAGACAACAGCTGACAGAGATTAGACACTCAGAGAAAACCCACTCTTCAACAGTTAAATCAAATTATTGCTATTCTATTATTTGATGGTCGATCCTGCAAAATGCGGTCTTCATGTTTCCAAAGTCACAGCAACAGCCCAAACGTTAAGACCTGATTTCTTGACAATTCATAGTCCTGCACCAGGGGGGATTTTCTCTTTTAAGTCAAACTAGAATATGGTAAACACACACATGAAAAATGTATATTGCCCATATTTCTTGCATCTTGTGAACCTGCAATATCTTTCGCAAAGATCCCATGAAAGGGGACGATGAAGTCACCACAGCTTTCTCAGCAAGCAGCTTTTTTGCCTTTCTTTGTCTTATCAAATACATTTTTTCATAACCAATAACCCATTGGTTTATATACTTAAGGAATAGTTTGACGTTTTGGTTAGCATGATGGTTAGCTTAGCTTAGCAAAAAGACATTGTGCAGTTGCCAGGCAACCATGGAGAATCCAGGAAGCCAGAAAACTGTCCAACCCTTCCGATAAACCACAATTTGTCATTTTTATACTTCAGATTAAACAAACAAGATACATTAATTAGTGAGCTTTAGAGGTGTTGGTAGGCATATTTTGTTTCCTTTGGAAAGAGCCAGGTTAGCTGCTTCCCCATTTCCAGTCATTATGCTATGCTAAGCAGCTGGTTGATGTAGCTTTATATTTACCAGACAGACATGAGTGGTATCGAACTCTCGGCAAGAAGCCACTAGGCATACTTTCCCAAAATGTCAAAACTATTGCTTTAAGATTGATCCCTCTCCATCTAATGCTGTTCCAATAGGACATACATCACATTGAGTAACTTACATAATTTCATGGAACCTCAAAGAATCTTAGCACCCTGAATATTTTCTCATGTGTGCTGTTTGGTTTCTCTTCTCACTTGGATGATCAATGTGAAAAACCGACACTGATTTGCATTGTGCATACACAAAAATATGTTTTTTAACAACAACACATCCCCTTCATAATATTGCTTCAAGCCAGTGACTAAAGACTGGAGTCACTTTAATGTGGAGGCACATTATTATTACAGTGAGCTTCAGAAACCACCAGAAACTCACACTTGACTGTACAGTACGCACAGCTAACACCTGCTGTGACTGGGGAGGTACGTTTATATCCGACCTGACTCAGTGCTTACCCACATCTGTCCCACTCTCCAGAGGTATTTCTTTTAAAAGCCAGACATTCATTGTCTTGAATGTGCAACATATGTAAATTGTAAATGCAGTTGTTTTGAGTGTGATGCAGATACATTCATGTCCTGATATTATGCTCAATAGGAATCATCCCTGTTTGGCAGTGGTCTACACTGAGAGCCTCACTCACTTCCTGCTTGGAAAGATACTTGAACTACAGCCCCCATACTCAGCATGTCTAAAATTTGATCCCACGATCATTTAGAGTATGAATTTATGGGTCATTTACTGTATGCATGGGTAGGACAACCAGGTTTTTCTTTTTTACTGCAGTGCAGCTGGTAAAGATGATTTATTGCAAAGAGTAAAACACTGATTGAATGGATGTTTGTCAGTGTTTAAGAAAAACAAGCCATTTCCACAAAGAGTCACATACTAAGCAAATATGTTGAGTCTGATCCAGGCATACAGTATCCAGGGCCACATCACCAAATAGTGCTTAGTCTAAGCAAGTGTTAGCACAATGAAATTAGCATGGCATAAAA